>NC_057800.1:215391012-215391395 GCF_018294505.1 Triticum aestivum
CATTATTACGTGGGAGTGTCACGGGTGGCGAGCTTCACAGGCGTTGGCCTTCTTCACAGGCTCCGGGCCTTTTCCGAAGCGCGATAGCTTCACAGGCACTCGCCTTGCTTCACAGGCTCTGGGCCTTTTCCAAAACGCGATAGCTTCACAGGCACTCGCCTTGCTTCACAGGCTCTGGGCCTTTTCCAAAATGCGATAGCTTCACAGGCACTCGCCTTGCTTCACAGGCTCTGGGCCTTTTCCAAAACGCGATAGCTTCACAGGCACTCGCCTTGCTTCAAAGGCTCTGGGCCTTTTCCAAAACGTGATAGCTACACAGGCACTCGCCTTGCTTCACAGGCTCTGGGCCTTTTTAGGGGTAGAACCTCCGGAGTTGTTGGATG
>NC_057800.1:215391545-215420280 GCF_018294505.1 Triticum aestivum
ACAGGCACTCGCCTTGCTTCACAGGCTCTGGGCCTTTTCCAAAACGCGATAGCTTCACAGGCACTGGCCTTGCTTCACAGGCTCTGGGCCTTTTCCAAAACGCGATAGCTTCACAGGCACTCGCCTTGCTTCACAGGCTCTGGGCCTTTTCCAAAACGCAATAGCTTCACAGGCACTCGCCTTGCTTCACAGGCTCTGGGTCTTTTCCAAAACACGGTAGCTTCACAGGCACTCGCCTTGCTTCACAGGCTCTGGGCCTTTTTAGGGGTAGAACCTCCAGAGGTGCTGGATGTTCCATGCATTCGGGACCGGCACTCCCTCCCGAGTCTCCAAGCGCGCGGAGCCAGGCCTAGAAACATGAACAACCTTGAACGGGCCCTCCCACATGGGAGAGAGCTTGTGCAGTCCCTCCCTGGAGAGAACCCGCCTGAGCACGAGGTCTCCTACCTCAAGAGTCCTGGGGCAGATGTTGCGGCAGTGATATCGCGCAGCGCTTGTTGGTACCTCGCCGCTCACAGCACGGCTTCTCGGCGACGTTCCTCCCCCAGCACGAGGTCCATCCCCCGCATGGCGTCCTGCTGCGCCTCGTCGAACGCCAGGACCCGCGCGGAGCGACGTCTCATCTCGTGAGGGAGGACCGCTTCTGCTCCGTAGACCAGGAAGAACGGGGTCTCCCCAGACGGCTTGGTCGCGGTGGTGCGGATGGACCACAGCACGGACTGAAGCTCGTCGTACCAACCTCTGCCGCAGGCCTCCAGCTTCTTCTTGAACATCCTGGTCTTGAGGCCCCTCAGGACCTCCGCGTTTGCCCGCTCGGCCTGGCCGTTGCTTCAGGGGTGCGCCACTGAAGCATAGCATATCCGCATTCCAAGGTTAGCACAGTATGTTTTGAACAGGTTACTGGTGAACTGCGAACCATTGTCCGTGATGATGCGATTCGGCACCCTGAACCGGCTCATGATGCCCTTGATGAACTTGACTGCGGAACCCGCGGGAATGGTGTGGACAGCCTCTACTTTAGCCCACTTGGTGAACTTGTCCACGGCAACGTAAAGGTAGGGGTAGCCCCCTGGCGCCCGAGGAAACGGGCCCAAGATGTCCAGCCCCCAGACTGCGAATGGCCATGAAAGGGGGATAGTCTGCAAGCCCCCTGCTGGCTGATGGATCTGCTTGGCGTGGAACTGGCAGGCCTCACAAGCTTTCACTAGTTCGACGGCGTCATTGAGCGCGGTGGGCCAATAAAACCCACTGCGGAATGCCTTGCCGACGAGGGTCCGTGATGATGAATGATGTCCGTAGTCTCCGCTGTGTATATCTTCCAGTAGTTCCTTCCCTTGCTCCCTGGACATGCAGCGCAGGGATACATCGTTTGGTCGCTTCCGGTAGAGCTCTCCATCTTTGATGCAGTATGTCATGGCCCGGCGTGCCACTCGCTCTGCTTCCTCCTCCTTCTCCGGCAGGGTCCCTTGCGTTAAGTAGCTCCGGAGCTCCGCGATCCAACATCCCTCCTGAGGTTCCATTGTTAGGAGCAGGCGTGCTCCCGAGGCTGGGCCACAGGCCGGAGCTCCTGAGGAAGGTGGCTGGGGGAGCTCCTCCCGGGGCTGAGCCGTGTTTGATAATGACGGCAAGGCTGAAGGCCTGAAGAGCTGCTCCTCGAAAACGCCAGGCTCCTGAGATAACCGCCTGGACGCACGTTTGGCGATGTCATCGGCTTCCTGATTGGTGCCACGAGGCACATGCTGCAACTCCAACCCCCAGAACTGCTTCTCCATCCTGCGGACTTCCGCAAGGTAGGCTTCCATGTGCTCATCCTTCGGCTCGTACACCTTGTTGGAGAAATTGACAAGGAGCTGCGAATCGCCCTTGATGGTGAGGCGCTTCACCCCCAGGGCAGCCGCGGCCTTCAAGCCCTCTATTAAACCTTCATACTCCGCTATGTTGTTGGAGACCTTTTCACCTTGCTGGAAGCAGAGCTGCACGGCGTAATAGAGCTTGTCCTGAGTGGGCGATATAAGCACCGCCCCAGCCCCAGCGCCATGCCTAGAGAACGCCCCATCGAAGTACATGACCCAGCCTTCTGGCGCCTTGCTTCCCGGGGACAGGGACCGATCCTCGTCGGCCTTGAGGCCTGGCACCTCTGTCCATTCTGCCACAAAATCCGCCAGCGCTACTCCCTTGATGACCCTGGTCGTGCTGAATTCGAGCTGAAATGCTTGCAGCTCTATGTTCCACTCGGCGACCCTCCCAGCTGAATTGGGGCTCCTGAGCACTCCCTCCAGGGGGTATGACGAGACGACCTTGATGGGGTGACCCTGAAAATAGCGCCGCAGCTTGCGCGAGGCCACCAGTAGCGCGAGGAGGAGTTTCTGAGGCATGGGGTACCGTTCCCTTGCATCCCGCAGAACCGTGCTGACGAAGTACACTAGGTGCTCAACAAGGTGGAGTGCGTCAGTGCTGGTGGCTCGCTTCGGAGACCTTGGCACCTCTTGAGGCAATGAGGCCTCCTGAGACTGGGCATCTGGGAGTGGGGCCTCTTCCGCCTCCGGTGCGCCCCTCTGCGGCGGCTGATCCTCCTCAGCCGCTGTGGCAGTTTCTGTGGGCCTTCCCCGTTCCTATTCCGCCTTGTCCCAGGCCGCTTCCGCGGTCTTGATTTGACGCTCCTCTCTGACTGCCACCAAGGCCGCGCTGGCGGAGTAGGGAGTGGCGGCGAGGTAAAGCACCAGGGGCTCTTGAGGGCGTGGGGCCACCATGACCGGTGGACTGGTCAGGTACCTCTTGAGATCCTGGAACGCCTTGTCGGCCTCTTCAGTCCACTCGAAGGTCCCCTTTTTCTTCATTAGCTGGAAGAAGGGTAGCGCTCGCTCCCCCAACTTGGAGATGAAGCGCCCTAGCATGGTCACACGCCCCGTGAGCTTCTGCATTTCTCTGAGGGTCTTTGGCGGGCTCATGTCTTCCACTGCCTTGACCTTCTCCGGGTTAGCCTCGATGCCTCGGTGGGACACGAGGAAACCCAAGAGCTTGCCCGAGGGGACTCCGAACACACACTTCTCTGGGTTGCGCCGTAGGTTCACTGTGTTGAGGCTCGCGAAGGTTTCCTCCAAGTCTTGTATCAAGGTCCTGGCCTCCCAAGATTTTACCACGATGTCATCGACGTAAGCTTCAACATTCTTCCCGAGCTGCGGGCCCAAGGCGATGGGCATCAGCCGCTGAAAGGTCGCCCCTGCGTTGCGCAGCCCGAATGGCATGTATGTGTAGCAGTATACCCCACACGGGGTTAGGAAGGCTGTCTTCTCGACGTCTTCTACCGCCATCTTGATCTGGTGATACCCAGAGAGGGCATCCAGGAAGCATAACAGGTCGCACTCCGCAGTGGAATCGACGATCTGGTCGATGCGGGGGAGCGGGAACTGATCTTGCGGGCACGCTTTGTTGAGGTTGGTGAAGTCGACACACATGCGTTCTTTCCCTCCCTTCTTTGGCACAACGACAGGGTTGGCCAACCAATCTGGGTATCGGACCTCATGAATGACCCCAGCGGCCTCTAATTTGCGGGTCTCTTGGACGATGAAGGTCTGCTTTTCTGTGGACTGCCGCCTGGCCTTCTGCTTCACAGGGCGCACGTTGGGGCACACGTTGAGGTGATGCTCGATTACACTCCTGGCGATCCCTGCCAACTGGTCTGGCTCCCAAGCGAATACCTTCTTGTTTGCGCGCAGGAACCCCACCAGGGCCTCCTCCTGCTCGGGTTTGAGGTGGGTGCCTATGGTGAAAGTGGTGTTGGTGGACCCATCCTCATCGACGGGTATCTGCTTGGTTTCTGCCTTGTCTTGGGTGAACAACTGTTTCTTCTTGGCGGGCGCAGCTCCCTTGGGCTCGGGGGCCTCCAAGTCGGCAGGCTGTGCCACCGCCGCCGTCTTGAAGACGAGCTTGAGCACCCGCAGAGCGTCCCTGGTGTCCCCGTGCACGGTGAGGACTCCGCTGCTCCCGGGCATCTTCATGAGGTTGTACGCCGGGTGCGTCGTGGCCATGAACTGAGCCAGTGCTGGGTAGCCGAGGATGGCGTTGTAGGGGAGACCGATGGGGGCGATGTCGAAGTCGACCAGCTCCGTGCGGAAGTTGTCGTAGGTGCCGAAGGTTACTGGGAGCCGGATCTGTCCCAAGGAGCTGGACGATCCGCCCCCAACGCCTGAGAAGGGCTGGCTGGGTCGCAGCCGTTCCTGGGGTATGCAGAGGAGATTGAAGGCCTCGACCGAGAGCATGTTGAGGCCCGCGCCGCCATCAATGAGAGTTTTGGTGACGGCCACCTGGCAGATGGTGGGGGTGCACAGCATGGGGAGTGCACCCGAGCAGGCCGAGTTGGAGGGGTGGTCCTCCAAGCTGAAGGACAGGCTGGTCTCGGGCGCCGCCCGATCCAGGTGAGCCCCCTGCCACGTGGAAGCGGCGCTGACGGCTTGATGTGGTGACTTGTAGGCGGCGCCTGCGAGCCGCCCAAGAGGGCCGCGGCGACCGGGGGTGTTGGTGCAGCGCGATAGGTGGGGGAGAGGTTGCGGGGCTCCATGGGCGCGCGGAGCGCGCCGGACGAAGAACCAGCTGGGGTGAGCGAGGGAGTTGCGGTGTGGCCACCTTGCCGCACGGATAGATGCTGGGACGACGCTTGCTGCCCGTCCCCCGCCGGGCCTGTGGCGGCGTTGACGGCAGGTGACGGGGAACGGCGTGGATGCCCGTCGACAGGGGCCGTCTGGGCGACGCGGGAAGCGAGTGCGGCCCGGCGCTCGGCGCGGGCCCGACGAGCGTCAGACATCGGCGTGATGGTTGGAGGAGAACGGGGTGGTGGAAGACGAATTCCGGCGCACCCCTACCTGGCGCGCCAAATGTCGGATTTCAGGTTCCGGCAGACCCTTGAGGTTCGAACACTGGGGTGCACGCGGAGATTTCGCCTCCTACCTACCTGCACCCCTCCGCCATGCTAGGATCTAAAACTAAGGAAAGAACAACACAAGAGACACAGGGTTTATACTGGTTCGGGCCACCGTTGTGGTGTAATACCCTACTCCAGTGTGTGGTGTGGTGGATTGCCTCTTGGGCTGATGATGATGAACAATACAAGGAAGAACAGCCTTGCGAGGGTCTGTTCTTGGCTGGGCGATGAACTGCTCGGAGGAGTTCAATCACCTTTCTCTCTCTCTCTCTCTCTACTTCCTCCAACCGACCGAACCCCTTTGCTATGTGGGTGGCTGGTCCTATTTATAGAGGCCCTGGTCCTCTTCCCAAATATCGAGCGGGAAGGGAGCCAACAATGGCGGGCTAATTTGAAGGGGGACATCAAGTATCAGCTATCCTGACAAAAGTAGTCTTCGCCTGCGCAAAGCTCTGGTGATGACGCCGTCTTGGGCTCCACGGTGACCTCCGTCTCGTAGTCCTCCTGGTCTTGGTCTCATTGCACCGAAATGGCAACCTTTGCCTGATGCCTCGGTACTTCGCGGCTGCGTTTGCCCCCTTTGCACCAAAGAGGAAAGGAGGACGCTGCGCGGGCTGGCACCCGCCTGGCGCCCTGAGTCGTCATGGCTTGCGTCACGGGCACCTCGTGAGGTACCCCACCTTGATCTCTCCGCCTCCTCGTGAGCCAGCCTAATGAGGCCGTGCCTGAGGAACCTTCGCGTCATCTGCCCCGCGAGGCTTGGTCCCTCGTGAGGGTCTTGGGTTTGTGTTGGTGAAGACGGGCCGTGCTGGGCCCCCCTTTGAGCCACGCCGCAGGCCGCAGGCAGGCAAGTCTGGGGACCCCCGTTCCCAGAACGCCGACACCGGCAGTGTTGGCACATAATGAGGCAGAGCGGTGTGTATACGAGGTGGTTCCATGGTGCGCGGCTGAACTGGCGCCCCGGGTGTCGTGATCTGATTTTCCTCCGGCAGGTTACTTGCCCTGGCCCCGAGTGTATGAAAAAGGTTCCTAGGATCGAGTGTCAGGGGTAGACGTGACTGAGTTTTCTAGTGCCTTCTTCTCATGACCTCGTTCGACGCGTTCAGATCCACCGAGAGCCGGAAAGTCTCTGCTTGAAGCTGCTGAGCACGAACATCCAAAGCCGCCCGCTCTACGGCCATCATGACACTCCTCTTCCGCTGCTAAGTTTTCTTTGGCTTGTACCATCTCCTCACGTACGCGTGCCACCTCTGCATCATGCTGAGCTTGATTCGCCGGTTCTATCACGGCAGTCAACAGGGTCGTCAGTTTATCCATGAGGTCCAACATAATCTGAGCCGGGGGCGCGCGGGGTCTCCTGACCCGGCTGCGGCCGACCCGGTGGCTGTTACTGTTGCTGCTGTGGAGTTCTGTCCGAGCTGTGTTCCTGCCATGAAGACTCCGACCCAATTCGGCGGGTCAAGGGGGTCCGGAATACTGCTGCCATCAGAACAACCCCCGAGCATGCCATCTTGCAGCTGATACAAAGAGTCCGGCTCGCCCGTTGATGATGTAGCGTCAGAACAGATGGCCGTCTCAGCGCCATCCACTGACCCTTCAAAGTATTCACCGCCGTGGATGCAGCCTACGAAATCATGCTTCACGACAGATTGAACACGGGTGGTCCCCATGCGCTGAGCCATTTTGACAAGGTTGGTGTGGACATCCGGCTCAGGGCTCGACTCGCCGATCTGGCCGATGAAGACGTGAATTCCGCCGAAGGGGACCCGGTACCCGTACTCGATTGAGCCAGCCTCGGGGCCCTAGCCTTCGTCGTCGATGTAGAGCTTGCCGCGATGACTCTTGGTCATCCGGCCCACAGCGTATCCCTTGAGCCCTTCGAAGTTGCCCTTCAAGAACTCAAATCCACCGTGCACTGGCCCCACGGTGGGCGCCAACTATCGTGGAATTGTCACGGCAGATGTCCTAATGGCAGGACTTAGTCGTAGGGCCATCACAACTAGGAAGCTAAAAGGGGTTAATCGGGACAAAGGACACGAGAGGTTTTATACTAGTTCGGCCCCTTATGATGAAGGTAAAAGCCTACGTCTAGTTGTGTGGGTATTGCTGGGGTGTCGATTACCAATAGGCTAGTTCGCCGGCTTGGTTCTCAATCTCTTGTTTTCTTGTCCTAAGCCGCCACTGGGTCGTCCCCTTATATACACGGGTTGACGCCTGGTGGCCTATAGAGTCCCGGCCGGCTCATAAATCGTGTCCAGCTCAGTGACTTCTTTTACATGCCTTTCTTTACAAGTCTTTCCTTATATACGGCAGTTTACAATATTGGGCCTTAAGCCACCTCTAGGCCTTTAGGCCTTCTATAAGATTTGATAAACTATCGTCTTGAATGTTTACTGGGCTTCCTTTGTAACCCGCCATTGAGGCTGACCCGGCCCCTCCTGGGCGGGTCATAACTAATAGCTATATCCCCAACACTTTCTGTCACTGGGATATAGATCATCGCAAGATTGAACCCACCACTCTGTAACACTCCCTCTGAAGAACTACCCAGCAAACTTGGCCAACGTAGACAAACATATTATAGAGCATACAAAGCTACTTCATTATATAGCAAAGAAACTTCAACATATTCAATATATTTCAATGAAGAACCTGATCATAAAGTGAAAATTCGTCATATCCCAACAAACACACTAATTACATCATATGGATACCGATCATGTGAGGCATCTCATGGGAACTTTGTATTGAATGACAAGGGAGAGAGGATGTCATCTAGCTACTGTATGGACCCTAAGGTCCTAAAGTAACTACTCACACATGGTCATGGATGCAGCAAGGTTGATGAAGAAGCCTCCGACAATGGATTCCCCCTTCGGCGGGGTGCCGGAACATGCCTGCAGATTTGATGTCCTCATAATAGGAACTTGTGGAAGTAGAAAAATAGGGGAAATTGGTACTGAGGGTTTCTCGATGTATAGAATTTATATGCGAAAGAATGGGGAAAATGCGGTGCACTGGGGGGCCTACACAACCTAGTGGCATGGTCAACCCCTAGCCATGTGGGCCTACTGGCTGGTTCTCCCAGTAGGTCTCAACATTTTCTAGAATCCTCGTGACACGATTTTTTTATTAAATCCTTAATGTATTTTGAACTTTGTAGACATGCCTAACAAGTCAAAAACATATAGAAAATAACAACTAGATCTAGGCACTAGATCAATAGGCTAGTCTAGAAAATAATATAATTTGCTATAAAAAGTATTCTAAAGTCATATTTTAGTAGCATGAAAAAAATAAAAACTATAGATACGTTTGAGACGTATCAGTTATATTTTGTGCAGAAAATTCTCATGCAAAAAAAACAAGAGGTGAAGTTTTACATCAAATAAGGGGCCTGGGCCTCAAACTGGGATAGGGCCGCCCATAGTGCCAAGGCGTCCACCTTACAGGGATAGGCCCCTCTGTCTAGTCTATGGTGCCCCTGGCTTTATATTGCTTTGAAACTCTCATGGGTAGCACCCCCATTGACATCCATGGTAGCACCTAACACGGGGTTCCCTCGAATACTAGGGCACACCGTGATGAGAGAGGTCGACCAAATACACATCCTATGCCAATCCGCACGGGCGTACCAGGCGAACACGAACCAAATAGCCCATCAAAAAATGGACTACGCTGAGAGGCCAACCCAACACACATCCGGTGGTCACCCTCATGAGGCGTGCCCGGTGAATGGGAACCAAATTAACCATATGCTGGGTGTTAGTGCATTTGGTGCCCCATTTGTGGTTTTCGAGCACTGAGAAAAAAATGGTTATGAAACTAATGTTTTTGTGAGCATACACACAAGTGAAAGTCCCTGCAGATTTTGTTTAACCATCGTAAATAACTATCGGCATTCTGGGAACGGGGGTAACCAGACTTGCCTGCCTGCGGCCCATGTTGTGGCTCCATCGACGGCCTGTTACGGCCCATCTTCAGCACCAACAACTCAAGACCCTCGCGAGGGGCCAAGCCTCGTGAGGCGGACGACACCAAGACCTCCAGAAGGAGCGGGCTACTCAGGTTGGCTCCTGAGGAGCGGAGATTTCTATGCAAGACTCACCTCGTGAGGTTTAGATGACGTGTGTTGGGTTCTACGGTAGGGTGCATCAACTACAAACTAAATTTTTCCTACGCGTAGAACAACCAAGAACATGCTGCGCGAGATGGATCACAGATCGTTACCACTAGACGCGCAGTGCCGTGCAGCGGAAGAAGAGTTGGGGCAGCGCGTCCGCGTGACTCGTCTCCTCCTTGTTCGATCTCCCTCAAAAAGCCGATCGTCGGTTCCCACGTTCAGGTTCGCTGGAGTGGCGCAAGTGCACCTCCTTGAACGGTATCCGCGCATGAAGGAGGAACACCGTGCGGCGGACTGCTAGGTCCGATCACACAGTCGGCGAGGAGTAGAGGTGGCTATTCGCAACACATGCAAACCCTAGTGACAACGCCGAAGCGATCAATTGCATGAGTGTGCTGCACCCCCACTTTACATAGGCGGGCTCAACACTTGGGCCTCACACGATCCCTAAAGCCCATAAGTCTACTCAGCCAGAATCCGAACACAGCCCAGATCACATTCGACCAGTGTCCTCGGATCCGACCTCGTAGGTTCCTTCCCTTAAGCGCGCGACCCCTTCGGTTCAAGCCGGCTTGGTCGCAGTTTGGATCACCTCCGAACTGCACGGTTGGTAGCAGCCCCTAGCAAGGCATGCCGAACACCAAGCAGACTATGAAGCTGTTTAGGTGAACCTGTACATCATACTTCCATTCCTTTTGCCACACGATATATGTTGTCGGGCTCAAGGCGAGTCTGTCATCCTTGTGCTAGCCCGACCTCTTTCTTGGTCCAGTGATGCCGACCACAAACCAGATTATCTCATAATCCTTGTCGCATGGCCATGCTTATCCTGGTCGGATCACACGAGGGGCCCATAGTATATATCTCCTGATCGGAGGGGCAAATCCCATCTTGCTCGACCATGTCTCACGGCATCGGTCTGGACAAGTCCGAAACCTACCTTTGTAACTAACCAGTCACATAGTAGCATTTGGTTGGCCCAAAGCAAGTCTGTCACCATCCCGAGTACATGTGCTAGCTCAGTTCTTAGGACATAGAACGTATGTTGTACTAGAGACTCACAGATGACATATCGCTGCGTCTCATAGTTGGGTTTGTCTGACTCGGACCTTATCTCAACTCGGATCTGATTACGTCGAATCTGACCTGATCCTTCCAAGTCCATATTATCCGGTTAGCATCCTATGCTCCATGGCTAGTGAGACCAAGCCATCAACCGTGTCATATCCTAGTCTAGTCGTCTGCGCATCCACACAGCCCTTTCGACTAGGGACCTTTTAGGACGTTCATCATACAATGCATAGTCCCACAAACAAGTCACGTACTTGCTGATACACATCATTGATAATGTCCAAGGACTATCTTTATTCATAAACACATAGGAAATATCATTATACATGATTGCCTTTAGGGAATATCTCCAACAACGTGAGCCATGACGACCAAGGCCAGGCGGGCAGGTGATATTTTTGATCTATGTGTTTGGTCTTGTGGTGATCCCTTGGCTTCTTGGCTTGTGCGATGGCACCAGAATTATCACAATAAAGGTCCAACGGTTTTACCGAGGCTAGGAAAATACCAAGATCATCCAGAAAGTTCCAGATCCAAACACCTTCCTTTGCAGTTTCACAAGCCGCAATGTATTCGGCTTCTGTGGTAGAACTGACCATCGTATCATGCTTGGAACTTATCCAGCTCACTGCTCCTCCGTCATGACATACACGAATCTGGACTGTGATCGACAATCATCTCTGTCAGTTTGGAAACTAGCATCGGCGTAACCTCTTACGATGAGCTCTTCCTCACCTCCATAAACTAGGAACATCTCTTTAGTCCTTTTCAAGTACTTCAAAATAGTCTTTACTGCCACCCAGTGAGTGTCACCTGGGTTGGCCTGGTATCTACTTGTTCGGATTATTGCAAAAGCAACATCAGGCCATGTACATATCATGGCATACATGATGATTGATGGATCCAATTGCCGAGGCATACGGAATCCGACTCATCCTGCTTTGCTCATCAGATGTCGAAGGACTCTGAGTCTCGCTTAGCCTTATACCATGTGAGATAGGCAAGAACCCTTTCGTGGCATCACTCATGTTGAACCGCTTCAACACTTTATCTATGTACATGCTTTGGCTCAAGCCGAGCAACCTCCTCGATCTATCTCTATAGATCTTGATGCCTAAAATGTAAACTGCTTCACCAAGGTCCTTCATTGAAAACTTGCCATTCAATGATTCCTTGACCGAGTTCAGCATCGAAACATCATTTCTGATCAGTAGTATGTCATCCACATACAAGAATAAAAACACAATCGAGCTCCCACTTAACTGCTTGTATAAACAAGCATCCTCATCGCTTTTGATGAAACCGAGACCAGTGACGACCTCATCAAAATGAATGTTCCAACTCCGAGATGCTTGCCTCAACCCATAAATGGATCTCTTGAGCTTGCATACTTTACTAGTGCTAGTCGGATTGACAAAACCCTCGGGTTGTATCATATACACGTCCTCGGTTAAATTTCCATGAAGGAAAGTCGTTTGGACATCCATCTGCCATATCTCGTAATCGAAATATGCAGCTATTGCTAGTACGATCCTCACCGACTTCAGCTTCGCTACTGGCGAGTAAGTCTCGTCATAGTAATTCCTTGAACTTGTCCATAACCTTTAGCGACAAGCCGAGCTTTGTGGATCTGAACATTTCCATCCACATTGGTTTTCTTCTTAAAGACCCATTTGTAGCCAATGGCCTTTACGCCAAGTGGCGGATCAACCAAGTCCCAGACTTGATTTTCATCCATGGACTTTAACTCAGATCTCATGGCCTCTAGGCATGCCTCAGAATCCTGGCTCACCATCACTTCCGCATATGTGGCCGGCTCCTCGCTCTCTAGCAACAATACATCACGCACTCTGCGCAATCTTTCCGACCTCCGTGGTTTCAGTGCTGCTTCCACTACGGGTTCCCTGACTGACTCCGGTATGATCTCATCAACCGTCGAGCCGTCCACGAGTGGTACTCGAATTTCTTTGAGTCGGACCGTCCTCCCACTGGCCTCCCGATTGAGAAACTCTTTCTCAAGGAAAACCCCATTCCGAGCAACAAACACTTTGTTCTCTTCCCGATTGTAGAAGCTATATCCCAAGGTTTCCCTCGGATATCCCACGAATATGCATTTATCAGACTTGGGTGTAATCTTGTCTGACATAAGTCGCTTGACAAATGCTTCACAACCCCAAATCTTTAGAAAAGACAAACTAGGACTCTTCCCGGTCCACATCTCATGTGGTGTCTTATCTACGGATTTTGATGGTACCCTGTTAAGTGTGAAAGCTGCAGTTTCTAGGGTGTACGTGTATCCCCAGAATGACAAGGGTAAATCTGATTTTCTCATCATTGACCGAACCATGTCCAACAAGGTCCTATTCCTCCGTTCTGACACGTCGTTTCTCTGTGGCGTAGCCGGGGGTGTGAGCCGAGGTACTATACCTTGGCTTTTCAGATGATCATCAAACTCCTGGCTCATGTACTCACCTCCATGATCTGATCGTAGAAGTTTTATAGTCTTGCCGAGCTGATTCTCAACCTTGTTTTGAAACTCTTTGAATTTTTCAAAAGTTCCCTACTTGTGCCTCATCAAATGGATATATCCATATCTACTCAAGTCGTCGGTAAAAGTCACGAAGTACTGATAGCCACCTCTGGTAGTTGTGCTCACTGGACCACACACATCACTATGTATAAGTTCCAATAGCTCGGACGCCATCTCGCAACTCTTTGCGAAAGGAGATTTAGTCATCTTGCCGAGCAATCATGATTCGCATGTCTCAAATGAATCAAAGTCGGATGAAGTTAGGAGCCCATCACCATGGAGCTTCTTCATGCGTTTCTGACTAATGTGTCCAAGCCGGCAATGCCAGAAGTATGTCGGATTTATCTCATTCGGCTTATGCCTCTTGACATTCACGTTATAGACCAGTTCCTATTCTAGATTCAATATAAATAGCCCATCAACAATGGGTGCATAGCCGTGGAACATACCATTCAAATAAAACGAACATCCATTGTCCTTTAAATTGAATTCATAACCATGACTCATAAAGCATGAGGAAGAAATATTGTTCCGACTAAGTGTAGGAATGTAATAACAATTATTCAATTCCAAAATAAATCCAGAAGGAAGCTGGAGCTGCATCATGCCGACCTCCAATGCAGCAACTCTTGCTTTGTTGCCGACCCTGATGTCAATATCCCCTTGTGCCACATGCCTAGTTCTTACCAGGCCTTGCATCGAGTTGCAAATATGAACAACCGATCCGGTATCAAATACCCAAGAGCTGCTAAGTATGTCAGCAAGGTAAATGTCTATAACATATGCAACAAGTGTACCTTTTCCCGAAGAAGCATTTCTGGCCTTCTTGCCATGCTCTGCAAGCCACTTGCTACAGTTCCTCTTCCAGTGACCGGTCTCCTTGCAATGATAGCAAATGGTCTTCGAGTCCGGTCCAGACTTCGGTGCAACGACGGAGGTTACCATCTCCGTGCCCTTTGCCTTAGCCTTTTTCTTGGACCAACTCCTCTTGAACTTAGCCGATTTCCGCACCATCAACACTTGATGTGTGCCTTTCTTAATATCCTGCTCCACCACTTTGAGCATCCCATGCAATTCAGTGAGCTTCTTATCCATGCCATGCATATGATAGTTTGAGATGAACGTCCCATAACTAGGCGGTAGAGAACCCAGAACTTCATCAGTAGCCAGCTCTTCCAAGAGCGGGAAGCCCAAACGATCCAAAGCTTGCACATATCCGATCATCTTGATCACATGTGGGCTCAATGGATCACCTTCCTTCAGCTTGCAATCCATCAAGGATTGCCAGACGTTGAACCTTTCGGTCCTAGCCTGTGTCTGAAACATGCTCTGAGACTTTCGATCATATTGTAAGCCTCAACATTTTTGAAATGTTGTTGCAAATCGGGCTCCATACAAGCCAGCATCAGACAACCGATCTCCATTGATTCATCAACGAGTTTTTGGTAGGCATTCTTAGTTGTGGTATTAGCATTATCGGCATGTTTCTCTGGAAATGGATCCTCTAGAACATGTTCCTTTTTATCATGCTTGAGAACAATTCTCAGATTTCTATACGAGGTGGTAAAGTTTGTTCCATTCAGTTTATCCTTTTCTAGAATTGATTTCAATGCAAAGTTGGGTTGAGCAGGTGGTGCCATTGATCTACAACAAAAAATATGCAATCACTAAGCAATGTGTTTATGTAGAGTAATTCAAGCCTTAAATATAAATACTCCCACTGAAGTTGGCATCCCTCTGCAAACTCTCGGTGATTCAGGATCCGACGAGCACATGCGACTAGTGAGCTTTATCATCACTACTAGACAACATGCCTATTCGGTAAGCAACTCCTTGCTAATCGTATATCTATATGACTCCTGTCGGCCGGGAAGGTATCTCATACCCCGGCCCCAACCTTCTTTGCCACAAGGCCCAAAACCATTTTGATAGCCTTGTCAAGTTAACCTGATGCAGTGCATGTCCGTGTCCGACACAAAACCTTCAGTTCAAGGACACCTAGCACCACCCCAATTTTATGAGCCCACTACTAGACGTACTTGACATGCGAAGGTGCAACATTAGGAATGGCAAATTTCTTGATATTAACGAGGGATCTTTCTATCATTGTAACATGCATAGAAAACAAGAAGCATAACAATCACAAATAGAACATGTATTGTGAAATAGTATGGCTCCTTCATGGATGTTCTTCCAGGTTGGCTCCGACTCCGATGACCATCTAGGAACTCCATCTTGTTTGTCATGCCAGGACTCCAAGACACCAATCTGATCTCTATTATCCAACTACTACAACTAGTAATGAATTTTACATAGTCACAAGTCGACACATAGGTCGTTATACAATATAATGACAACACTTTGGCTCCTGCCGGCTGACAAACATGACACACAGGCCATGTATAATTTACACATATCCATCACATACACATGAGCCATACTATTCACATCAAACCTGCAAAACAAAGTTATGCATAGAATTGCATTCTACTGGTTTGAGTGGTCATGTACGAAATACAAGGCGCTACGCACACGGCGGTCCCGCTGAATTTTCCGATCTGACCGACCTTATCGATCATCGCGAGTCCGATTTGGATTTATGTTTCACTGTTAACCCCGATGGCGGATACCGACCGGTAGGGGTAGGTTGTGTCACAACCTCATCGACTCCAATCATCAGAAAACATAGCCACATCGATCCCCATGTGTAGATGATCTCATCAACCGTGCACACAGCCGATCTCATCAATGACAACATATCTCATTTGCTGCCTCCACATATCTAATATGCGTACAATCTGAAACCAAATCCTATAGCAGAGGCTCTGATACCACTGTTGGGTTCTATGGTATGGTGCGTCGACTACAAATTAAAATTTTCCTACGCGCAGAACAACCAAGAACATAGTACGGGAGATGGATCACAGATCGTTACCACTAGACGCGTAGTGTCGTGCAACAGAAGAAGAGTTGGGGCAGCGCGCCCGCGTGACTCGTCTCCTCCTTGTTCGATCTCCCTCAAACAGCCGGTCGTCGGTTCCCACGTTCAAGTTCGCTGGAGCGGCGCAAGTGCACCGCTTCTAACGGTATCCACGCGTGCAGGAGGAACACCGTCCGGCGGACTGCTAGGTCCGATCACACAGTCGGAGACGAGTGCAGGCGGCTATTCCCAACACATGCAAACCCTAATGATAGCACCGAAGCGATCAATCGCATGAGTGTGCCGCAACCCCACTTTATATAGGTGTCCGTCGCGGGCTCAACACTTGGGCCTCGCATGGACCCTAAAGCCCATAAGTCTACTCAGCCAGAATCCGACCACAGCTCGGATCACATCCGACCAGTGTCCTTGTATCCGACCTCGTAGGTTCTTTCCCTTAAGCGTGCGACCCCTTCGGTTCAAGCCGGCTTGATCGCAGTTTGGATCACCTCCGAACTGCACGGTTGGTAGCGGCCCCTAGCAAGGCATGCCGAACACAAAGCAGACTATGAAGCTGTTTAGGCGAACCTGTACATCATAATTTCATTCCTTTTGCCACACGATATATGTTGTCGGGCTCAAGGCGAGTCTGTCATCCTTGTGCTAGCCCGACCGCTTTTTCATTTTAGTGATGGCGACCACAAACCAGATTATCTCATAATCCTTGTCGCATGGCTATGCTTATCCTAGTCGGATCAGACGAGGGGCCTAGAGTATATCTCTCATGATCGGAGGGGCAAATCCCATCTTGCTCAACCATGTCTCGCAGCATGGGTCTGGACAATCCCGAAACCTACCTTTCTAACTACCCAGTCACGGAGTAGCGTTTGGTTGGCCCAAAGCAAGTTTGTCACCATCCCGAGTACATGCACTAGCTCAGATCTTAGTACATAGAACATATGTTGTACTAGAGACTCACAGATGACATATCGCTGCGTCTCATAGCTGGGCCTGTCCGGCTCGGACCTTATCTCAACTCGGATCCGACTACATCGAATCCGACCATATCCTTCCGAGTCCATATTATCCGGTTAGCATCCTATGCTCCATGGCTAGTGAGACCAAGCCATCGACCTTGTGATATGCTAGTCTAGTCGTCTGCGCGTCCACACAGCCCTTTCCACTAGGGACCTTTTAGGACGTTCATCATACAATGCATAGTCCCACAAACAAGTCACGTACTTGCTGATACACATCATTGATAATGTCCAAGGACTATCTTTATTCATAAACACATAGGAAATATCATCATACATGATTGCCTCTAGGGCATATCTCCAACAACGTGAGCCATGATGACCATGGCCAGGCGGGCGCCAGGGGGCGCATGATAGCGGTTTCCTCTTTGGTGCTAAGGAGGCAAGCGCAGGCGCGGAGTCCCGAGGAATCAGCCAAAGGTTTCCATTCCCATGCAACAAGACCAAGACAGCCAGGACAACAGGACGGAGGTCATCGCCGAGCCCACCACGGCATCACGACCAGAGGCTTTGCAGGTGAAGACTACTTTTGTCAAGATAAGATGTACTAGTTGTCTCCCTTTGAATTTGGCCGCTGCGGGATCCCTTCCCGCCTTGATTTGGGAAGAGGGCCAAGGCCACTATAAATAGGGTCTAGCCACCACCGTAGCAAGGGACCGGATCCGGATCATTTAGATCTTCCTCCCCCCCACCATCTCAAGAACACACCTCCTGAGGTCATTCTTCCACTGTACTAGTTCATCCTCAGCCCACCTCAAGGCAAATCCACCACAGAGCAGGAGTAGGGTTTTACACCCCAAGGTGGCCCGAACCTGGGTAAACTGATGTGTCCTCTTTCCTTTTAGTTCATCGAGCTAGGCTGCGGGATCGATGGGTTGGCAGACAGGGGAGGTCGAGTTCTTCACACTCACCCTAGAGTTTGAATCTATCCAGGGTTTGCGGAGCCCGAAATCCGACATTTGGCATGCCAGGTAGGGGTGCGTCAGAGCCTCTCTTCTGCCAGTCGATTTGCCATTGCTCCACCGCTCCCATGGCTGACGCCCGTCGATCTCGCGCTGAGCATCGAGCCGCCCTCGCTGCCCGCTTCGCTCAGACAGCACCGGGGGGTGACGGCTGCCCTTGCCGTCCCCCGTCGACAGTGGCGACTCCACCCCCTTCTATATTCAAGAGAGAGCCATCAGAACGTTCCTACACTTCCACTACTCATTTTCTGAGATAGAACCATCTACTCATGTGTTGAGACCAAGACATTCCAATCCAACCACAAGAATCTTGATCTCTAGCCTTCCCGAAGTTGCATTCCACTCAAATCATCTTTCCACCATGGCCAAATCTGTGAGAGGGATCTGAGTTTTGGGGAGACTATCATTTGAAGCACAAGAGTGAGGAGTTCATCATCAACACACCATCTATTACCTTTTGGAGAGTGGTGTCTCCTAGATTGGTTAGGTGTCACTTGGGAGCCTCCATCAAGATTGTGGAGTTGAACCAAGGAGTTTTGTCGGAGTAAATGACCACGGGTAGCCTAGCCGGCTCCCCCTGGCCCTTTTGAAAAAATTACGGGCCGATCCGGCCCTCAAGAATCCAAGACATGGGGCCGCCTTCCCCCTGTCGGCTATCTCCCAGGCCGGCTATCGGAAGGCGACCCGACTTTAGCCCTCATGAAGAAAGCCACGGGAGGGCCGGCTCCAAGAAGCCGGCCGCGAGAAGGACGACTCCAAGAAGCCGGCCGCGAGAAGGCCGACTCCAAGAAGCCGGCACCCACAAAGCGGTCAGGATCGTACCCTCGAAGTCTGCATCCACATAACAGCGATGTGACGAGGCGTGGCTACAGTAAAGCCTGCCACCCCCGAATCCCGGAGCACGCCTGGCACAGTGCGCCGTACGGGTGGCCATGACCCGTCCGGCGCGGCACTGTTGCCACGTTGACCCTGATGTCATCCATGACGGGCTGCCAGTGTGGCCCACGGGCGGTGGGCCCCTTCAAGCAGAGAGACACCCGAAGGCGGCCAGGCCTCCCCCAGTCGGCCCAAGACAGAGCCGGCTCTCCACAGCCGGCTTGCCACCTCCCTCAAAGGAGACGCCCCATTAAGGAGACAAGACGCGGTGAGGCTACAACGATCACCCGCCGGACGGCGGCACTGTAGCCACGCCCACCTCGGCGAAGCCCTCGTCACCAGGATTGAGCAACATTAACCAGCCACCGACAAGGCCCTGGATAGTGGGGCCTGCCTGTCGACCAAGGAGCCGGCAGCCGACGGGACCCACCAGCCAGCGGGCCCCAGCAGCCGGCGCAGAAGCCGGCGAGTGTAGCCACAGACGGCTGGGCCCCACGCCCAGCCGGATTACCATTGCACCCCCGGGGGTAGGCCTATATAAACCCCCCGGGACACCCATGCAAAGGATTGATCCAAGCTAGTTCTAGACACCACATAGAGAGGGGAGGAGGGCTAGCCGTGCCCTACTTCTTCTCCTCACAAAACAGCTCAAGGAGCATCGTGTAGCTACTTGTTCATCTAGTGATCATGCGGAGACCCCGCAGAGCAGCAGTAGGGGTGTTATCTCCACGGAGAGCCCTGAAGCTGGGTAAGATTCGCCGGCGTGCATGTCTTCGCCTCATCCCGCTTCCAGGCACCGGCGGCGTCTTACTGGTTCCCACAATGATAAGCAACCCGTTGGCATATGTCGCACCTACCACCTGACATTTGGCGCCCACCGTGGGGCCAGGTGCACCGTCGCCCGGAGACATGTTCTGGACGGGAACCCTCTTCCTCCCCAGCGAGCGTAGCCAGCCCGGCATGCCCGATGGCGCTTGCCACGACGCGCTGCAAGGCGTCACCAATGTCTGCACAGCGAGCGACCTCGCCAATCTCCTTGACAAGACCCTCATCTCCGACGAGCTCGCCTCTGACGCGGGTACCGACCACCTCGTCAACCTCCTCGGCCAGCTCCACGTCTCCGGCGAGCCTGTTGCGGACTTGGAGTCGGTTGGCTCCACTGATCCGATGCCTGTCGACTCCGACACGGCCTCACTCGACACTTTCCCCACCGACGTCATGATCTACAACGACCCGCTTCCCTGGGCCGATGGCTGCGATGCTATCACCACCGAGGTGATGGTCATCGGCCACGGCGACGCCTCTGACGAGAGCGCCCACGACGCGCCGCATACGGCGGTCCACGACTTGACGATCCCCCTCCTGGCCGATGCCGATGCCGAAGCACTGGAGGCTCGCCGCCTCGCCCTCCTCGCGGAGGGCCGGAAGTTGGCTTCCATGAGACGCCTCATTGAGGCCCACCGGCGTGAAGCCGACCGTGCCGCCTTTGGCACGCCGCCCCCAGGCGGGCCCAGCCGGGCCGGCGTTGTCAGACAGTGCGGCGCTGTCGTCGCCGACACGCTAGGAGTCGACCGCCCAATCTACGCCACTCCACTCGAGAACCCGCGTGCCGCCCAGGCAGCCATAGACGAGCTAGATGGATTGGGGGCCGAAGAACTCCCCCACATGACCAGACGCATCCAGCAGCTAATCGATGCGGCCGCGCAGCGGCACGAAGCCGACGCCCGCGCGGAAAGCCCTCCCCCGCGCCGAGATCACGGCGCGACGTCCCGGACGCCGACTACGGGTAAAACCCGCGCGCGGCACGAGAAAGAGCCGGCTGCCAGCCGAAGCCGAACCTGAATCTCCATCGAGCGAGACGCAGAAGGCCATCCCCGGGCCGTGGAGTGGCGGGGCAACCCGCCTCCGCCTCGGCCCCGTGGGGTGAGATATCCCACCCCACCGCCTGTTGCGCATCCGACTCTCAGCGGCTGACTAGGCTGCCGCGAAGGAGTCAGCGAGAACGATGCCCGCCATCGGATCGACCGCCTAGCGCGATCCCTGGCGCTGGAAGAAGAAGATGATGTCGGCCCGCCTTGCTTCGGCCCCCGCATCCGCGACGAGCCTTTCCCCAAAGGGTTCTCGCTCCCAAGAGACACGCCCAAGTACAACGGCTCCGTGAAGCCGGAAGATTGGTTGATTGACTACTCCACGACGGTTAGCATAGCAAACGGCAACAGGCGTGTTGCCGTGAAGTACGTGCCCCTCATGCTGCAAGGCACGGCGTGGACCTGGCTCAACAGCCTCAAGCCATACAGCATCAATAGCTGGCTAGACTTCACAAAAGCCTTCATCTGCAACTTCACCAGCACCTACAAGCGGGCTCCCAAGCCCAGACAGCTCTCCTTGTGTGTACAAGGCCCCGCCGAGTCCACTCGCGACTACCTCACACGTTGGGCCGAGCTCCGCAACTCTTGCGAAGGGGTGCACGAGGTGCAAGCCATAGAATACTTCACTGCCGGGTGCCGAGAAGGCACCCTCCTCAAGCACAAGCTTCTCTGCGACGAGCCGACTGCCCTCGACGAGCTACTGGACATAGCGGACAAGTACGCCACCGCTGAATCCTCAATGAAGACCGAGCTCTGGGTAGATGCGTCCGGGAAAGTACTCAACCCGGTGCCCAAGATGCCGGCTGGGGACTCCGGCCGACGCCCACACCAGAACGACCACAAACGCAAGGGCCCCGTGCCGCCCTCCACCAGTCGGCAGGTGGCCACAGTCGAAGACGAGCAGCCCGAAGGGCAGCCCGCACCCAAGAAGCAGAGGGGCAGCAAGCCGGCGTGGCAGCCGGCCTTCTCCTACGAGCAAACTCTCAACGCCCCATGCAAGTTCCACAGCGGCGCGAAGCCGTCCAACCACACAACCCGGAAGTGCCACTGGCTCACCCGAATCTCCAAAGGCGATGGGCTCACGCCGCCTCCGCCTGCCGGTCCGCCGCCTCCGGCTCCGCAGCCACCGACCGCTCGGCCTGCAGTCAGAGCCGTGCATGATGAGTTCCCCGACGAGCATGCTGCTTATGTCATCTTTACAAGCCAGCCCGAAGACCGGCGCGGCAGACGCCGAGAGCACCAGGAGGTCAGCATGGTCGCTGCCAACCCTGCCAAGCACATGCATTGGTCAGAAAAACCTATCAGCTGGAGCTGGGCCGACCACCCAGAGGTGATGCCATCTCCCAGCTCTTATGCGTTGGTTCTGGATGCCACCCTTGCAACGGACAGACGCGCCGCCCGTTTCTCCCGTGTGCTGATAGATGGCGGGAGCAGCATCAACATCCTATACCGTGACACCCTGGAGAAGCTAAACGTCAAGACGAAGCAACTCGTGCCTACTCGGACTGTGTTCCATGGCATCGTACCCGGCCTGTCCTGTGCCCCCATTGGCAAGATCAAGATTGATGTACTCTTTGGGGACAAGGAGCATTTCCGCCGGGAGGCGATCTGGTTTGAAGTGGTGGAACTGGAGAGCCCCTACCATGCATTGCTTGGCCGACCTGCCTTGGCCAGGTTCATGGCTGTTCCCCACTATGCTTACCTCAAGATGAAGATGCCGAGCACCAAAGGCATCATCACCATAGCCGACGATTACAAGAAATCTTCCGAGTGCGCAGCAGCCAGCAGCCGGCTGGCCGAGTCCCTTGTGATTGCCGAAGAAAAGAAGATGTTGGACCGAGTCGTGGCCATGGCCGGCAAACAGTCGGCCTTGTCCCCCGATCCCAAGGAGTATGATGCCCAAGGATCTTTCCAGCCGGCCAAGGAGACGAAGAAGATACCTCTTGACCCCGAGCACCCAGAGAGGTTTTCCGTCATCGGGGCAAACCTAAACAGCAAATAGGAAGGCGAGCTCGCCGATTTCCTCCGCGAGAATCGGGACATCTTTGCATGGTCCCCCAAGGACATGCCGGGCATTCCAAAGGAATTCGCCGAGCACAAGCTACACGTCCGAGAAGACGCAAAACCAGTCAAACAACCCCTCCGCCGACTGTCGGAGGAGAAAAGAAGGATCGTAGGAGAAGAGATAGCCCGGCTTCTGGCAGCCGGCTTCATTATGGAAGTTTTCTTTCCAGAATGGCTCGCCAACCCGGTCCTCGTGCTAAAGAAGAACAACAAGTGGCGCATGTGCATAGACTACACGAGCCTCAACAAGGCCTGCCCCAAAGATCCCTTTGCCCTGCCAAGGATTGATCAAGTGATAGACTCCACGGCCGGATGCGAGCTATTGAGTTTCTTGGATGCTTACTCAGGATACCACTAGATAAAGTTAGATCTGGCAGACCGTCTGAAGACCGCCTTCATCACGCCATTCGGAGCCTTCTGCTACCTGACTATGACATTCGGCTTGAGAAATGCCGGTGCCACTTTTCAGCGTTGCATGCAGAAGTGCCTCCTCAAGCAGCTCGGCCGAAATGACCACGTCTACATAGACGACATTGTGGTGAAGACGGAGAAGCGTGACACCTTGCTGTAAGACCTCAAGGAAACATTTGAGAACCTACGCCGGTTCCAAATCAAGCTCAACCCCGAGAAATGCGTGTTCAGAGTGCCAGCCGGCCAACTCCTAGGCTTCCTGGTTTCCGAACGCGGCATCGAATGCAACCCAGTAAAGATCAAGGCCATTGAGATAATGGCGATTCCCACCAAACTTCGAGACGTCCAGAAGTTTACCGGATGCTTGGCCTCCCTAAACCGCTTCATCAGCCGGCTCGGAGAGAAAGCTCTCCCCCTCTACCGCCTCATGAAGAAGACCACTCACTTCGAGTGGAATGACCAAGCCGACCAAGCTTTTCATGAGCTGAAGAAGATGCCGGCCACGCCGCCTATCCTGGCGGCACCGACTGAGAAAGAGCCCATGCTCCTCTACATTGCCGCAACCAGCCGGGTGGTCAGCACCGTCATCGTAGTCCAACGCCTAGAAGAGGGCCGAGCCCAGTCGGTCCAGAGGCCGGTGTACTACTTGAGAGAGGTGCTGTCTACCTCGAAGCAGAACTACCCGCACTACCAGAAGATGTGCTACGGTGTGTACTTCGCCGCCAAGAAGCTGAAGCCCTACTTCTAAGAGCATCCCATCACGGTTGTATGCACCGCCCCGCTGGCCGAGATCATAGGCAGCCGGGATGCATCCGGCCGGGTGGCGAAATGGGCTATCAAGCTGGCCCGTACACGATTTTCTACCAGCCTCGCACCGCCATCAAGTCCTAAGCATTGGCCGACTTCCTCGTCGACTGGGCCGAGACCCAGTACCTGCCGCCAGCTCCCGACTCCACTCATTGGCGTATGCACTTCGATGGGTCCAAGATGCGCACCGGCTTGGGAGCCGGCGTCATCCTCACCTGTCCCAAAGGTGAGAAGCTCAGATACATGCTGCAAATTCACTTTGCCGCCTCCAACAACGTGGCTGAGTACGAGGCGCTCATACACGGGCTCCGGCTTGCCAAAGAGCTCGGCATTCGCCGGATCCTATGTTATGGCGACTCGGACTTGGTGGTCCATCAATCATCCGGTGACTGGGATGCCAAGGACGCAAATATGGCAAGCTACCGCTTCCTCGTTCAGCAGATCAGTGGGTACTTTGAAGGATGCGAGTTCCTCCACGTACCGCGAGCCGACAACGAGCCAGCTGATGCCCTGGCTCGAATAGGCTCCACTCGGCAAGCAATACCAACCGATGTCTCTCTACAACGCCTCCTCAAGCCGTCTATCAAGCCGTCTCCAGAGTTTGATTCCATCTTCGTGCCGCCTGACCCCGATACAGCCGGGTCCGGCTCGAAGAACCAAGTGGGTGACCCGGGAACTTCGACAGTCGGCCCGGGGACATTAGCAGGCGGCTCGGGGACTTCCGTAGCTACGCCCGACCCAGGGACTGCCACACCCGGCTCGGGGACTGTGGTAGTCGGCCCGGAGGCTGCACCAACACAACAGGCGGCGGCCGACTCCAGCATTTCACCACCCAGCCCGCCCGCCCTGGTCGTAGTAGCCGTGTTGGCAATAGAAGAAATAGCAGCTCCATCATGGGCTCAGTCCATCCTCAACTTCCTAATAAACCAAGATCTGCCGGCTGACGAAACAGAGGCAAGACAAGTCCAACACCGAGCCGGAGCATACACAATCGTCAATAGAGAGCTCGTCAAGTGCAGTGTCACTGGAGTATGCGTCGAGCAAGAGAAGGGCATTGCAATCCTCAGAGACATCCACCAAGGAGAATGCGGCCACCATGCGGCCTCAAGATCACTCGTCGCCAAAGATTTCCGCCATGGTTTCTTTTGGCCGACTTCTTTGGATGACGCCAAGGAGTTAGTTAAACATTGCAAAGGGTGCCAACTCTTCAGCTCCAAGCAACACATGCCGGCTTCAGCACTCAAGACCATTTCCCTCACTTGGCCCTTCGCCGTTTGGGGACTGGACATGGTGGGCCCATACAAGACGGCGCGCGGCGGCATGACACATCTGCTTGTCGCTGTGGACAAATTCACCAAATGGATTGAGGCAAAGCCGATCAAGAAGCTGAATGGGCTGACTGCCGTGACATTTATCGCAGAAATAACAACTCGGTACGGCATGCCACACAGCATCATCACCGACAATGGCACGAATTTCACCAAGGGAGCCTTGGCACGTTTCTGCGCGACGCAAGGCATCCGGTTGGACTTAGCGTCCGCTGCCCACCCGCAGTCAAACGGCCAGGTCGAGCGAGCCAACGGCCTCATCCTTTCAGGCATCAAGACCCAATTGGTCATACCACTGGAGCGTTCAGCCGGCTGTTGGCTCGATGAGCTGCCGGCCGTCCTCTCGAGTCTGCGCACTACCCCAAACAAGTCAACCGGCTTCACTCCTTTCTTCCTCGTGTATGGTGCCGAGGCGGTCATCCCAACTGACATCGAGTTCGACTCGCCTCGGGTAACCATGTACACGGAGGCGGAGGCCAAGGAAGCACGAGAAGACGGTGTCGACCTGCTGGAAGAAGGCCGGCTGTTAGCCCATAGCCGGTCCGCCATCTATCAGCAGGGCCTGCGCCGCTACCACAGCCGAAAGGTCAAGCCAAGATCCTTCCAAGAGGGCGATCTTGTGCTCCGGCTGATCCAGCGAACAGCCGGCCAGCACAAGCTCTCGGCCCCTTGGGAGGGCCCCTTCGTCATCAGCAGAGCTTTAGGCAACGACTCCTACTACCTGATCGACGCGCAGAAGCCGAAGGCATGACAGAGAGACGACTCCGGCAAGGAGTCGGAACGACCATGGAACGCCAACCTCCTCCGAAGATTTTATAGTTGAAATGCAGTATGTATCACGCTAACTTTTGTACTAAGTACGAGACAATAGGCCCCCCAAGGAGAGCTCGGGGACTGCCATCTTTTATCTATGAATGAAGAATATCATGCTTATGACCTTGTCATTACATTCACTTTTTTCGTCCGGCACCGGGTTCGACTAGTCGGCCCGAGGACTGGCCGCCTAGAGTTATATTAAAATTCCTACCCGCGGCCAGACAAGTAGTGTGCCGGCACCCAAGCCTTCTCTTGCCAAAAGTCGCAGTTCGAAGAACCGGCTGTCCGGCTGGCAAGAGTTAAAGGCAGGAAAGGACGCCCACACGAAAAACGGCTAGGGACTAACGGACTAATATAACAAAAGCCGGTTTTTCTCCCACCACCGACCGACTACCAGAGTAGCCGGCCGGCCGGCTTCCATTCGCCTCGCTTCAATCTAAGAAAGCTCGAGTACTTGCCTTCCCAAAAGGGGAAGGTGGTAAAGGAAACCGCCTAAGGATAAAAAGCATACACGAATGGAAACCAAACACGCACACGATCATATTTACACAAAAGACCTTCAAAAGGCTAGCATTCAACATAATCCGAATACACCCCCAGTGGGTGGAACTGCACAAGTTTAATAAAAATTGTTCAAAGGATAACAAGCAAGAAAAACAAGGATGGCAGATTAAGCCAGGGGAGCGACTGGCGAGTCGGGCAGGTCGGTGGAGACGGCAGTGCCGACTGGAGGAGTGGCCGGCTGACGAACCTCGGCATGATCACCGCCTCCCGCAGAGGGCGCGCTAGCACGCGCCTCGTTGCTGGAAGCACGGTCAGGCTGAGGCTGGCTGGCCGCTTCACCGGCCGGCTCAACGTCTTCACCTTCCTCTCCTTCGTCGTCTTCGCCTTCATCGCTAGAGGCGATCTCCTCTGCCGAGTCCTCACCCGCTGCCGGGTCCAGCCCGAACCACTCCTCCGGCTAGGCAACGCCGTCGTCATTTATTTCAGGAGCGAAGACGCTGATGTCAGTGCACTCGGCGATCGTCGAGGCACGCTGAGCGATAGCCGTCCGCACCTCCTTCATCTCCTCGTCGGCCTCCAGCCGCCAAGTGCGCAGCTGGTCCAGGTTCAGCCCGGGATACCAGGCTCGGACGAACTCCAGCACCTGCCCAGCTGCAAGCCGGGCCGCCAATGCCTTCCAGGCTTCGAAGCGGCCAACCGCGACCTCCAGCCAATCGGCAGTCCGACTCGGGGTGCGGGGAATCATCTCACCTGGCTAGAGGGCGGCCAACACCTGCGCCCCGGCACGCTGGAGGCGGCGGAGCATACGGTGAGCCAGCTGCAACCGGGCTTGGACCGCCAAGAGTTGCTCCTCAAGCGTCCGGCTCGCGTCCGGCGCGATTTTAGCCCCCTCCTGCCGGCGCGCCTCGCGATGGGCCTCGATGGTTTGGGTGGCGAAGACGGAGTAGCCGGGAAAGTAGTCTGCACAGAGAAACAAAAGCAGCACAAATCAGAACACAAATCAGGGGGCGAGGGGCAAGCAAGGAGTGAGGAAGGCGGCTTACCTTCGATCAGATCCTTGATACGACCGAAGCCCTCGCTTAGCGCTTGCTTCGTCTCAGCCCAGCCCGCCGCTTCGGTCTCGAACTTGGCCTTCAGGGCGTCCACGCTGTCTTGCGCCTTCTTCAGGGCCGCCTTGTGGCTCTCCTCCTAGTCGGCCAACTTCTTGGCCAGGCAGTCACGCTCCAGGACCAAGGCGTTGTACTCGGCATCCTTGGCGCGAAGGGCGGCCTGGGCCCCGCTGAGCTGCCCCCTCAAGCCGGCATTGGCCCCTGCAAGCATGAAGACAAAGGAAAATTAATAAGGAAGAAGTCGCCAAGGAAGATCCGACCCGACTGCTCAGCAGTCGGCCCGAATCTTGGGGACTACACCCAGTGGGTGCACTGACGCGCCCCCACAGGAGATGAACGAAACAAAGCACGCACTCCGGCTGCTAGTCAGGTCTTCGGTTCTCCAGCCCAGCTCCTGAGCCTGTGAGTTGAAGGCGGCAACGCGGAGGTTATGATACTCCTGGAAGATCAGACAGGAGGCGAGAATAAGATAGTTGTCAGGACCTAGTAAGTTCGAAGCCGCCTGCGCAGCAGCCGACTCGGAACTCGGGGACTACACCCAGTGGGTGCGCTGACACGCCCCCATGGAAGAAATCAAAAGAGCAAAACAACCAAGGCCAGAAGACTCACCCGGATGACAGCCCGCGTCGCGAGGAACTCTTGGGTGTATCGCTGCAGCGAGGCGGCTTGGGCTTGAAGCCGGTTCTGGACCTCCTGGGCCGCCGCATTCAGCTCGCCCGTCCCCCTGCTGGGAGTCCACTCGGACGTGCTGACGCTGGCCGCCTCCAGGGCCTCCGCCATCTGGTTGGAGCCCACAGCTCGGTGCGGCTCCGGTGCGGAGGTGCCTCCCCCTGCGTGCCGGCGTAGTGCCGGATGCACCTCGAGGCCGGCCCCTGCCTCCGGCTAGCCCCCGGCCGGCTGCTTTGGCGCCACGGCTGATTGGCCGCTTTGGCCCGCCCCAGTCGGCGCCGTCCGCGGCGCCCCTCCACGAAGACCACGTGGTCCTCCCTCCTCTCCACCACCGGCGGGTCTTGGTCGACCTCCTCCGACGGAGGCACGGGGATGTCGGGGGCCACGGCGCGGAGGGGACCGACGAGCAGCGGAGGCTGGTTGTGCGAGGCCTCCGCCTCCGTCTCCGCGGCTGCCGCCTCCGCCCGGGCCTTGGCCGCCGCGGCGGCCTGCTCCTTCGCCGCCTGGGCGGTCCTTCGCTCCGCCATCTCCCGCTCCTCCAGCGCCTCCCGTGCGTTCCGCTCCGTGGCCTCCCTAAGGTCGGCACGGGGATCCACGCGGCGGGAGCCTGAAGACCCTCCAGTCGGCCCGACTACGGAGCCGCCAGGACCCCGCTCAAGGGAAAGCGGTGCCCTGTCCGGCGAGCAAAGAAAGGTTCAGAAGAGCTTCAATCAAAAAGGACA